>NC_046170.1:22543514-22566606 GCF_011064425.1 Rattus rattus
ATCACATATTTAGAAGCCAGGAGCCTACCTCAAAGGAATGCCCTTACCAACTAAACAAGCCCCACTGGTTCCATGAGGAATGGCACTTGCCCTCAAGTCTGGCCTGTCCCTCCCCCAGAAACCCCATGACAGAATGAGAACTGACACCTGAGAGTTGTCCTTGACACACTCATATGTACACACACTCACGCACAAATGATCAGTAATTATGAAGACTCTGGGAAATACCAATAATAAAAAGTTGATTTTTTCTTGATATCTTGAAGTTTATCAGAGTTCAGTAATGCAAAGACAGACGTGACAGAGATGTGTGTGTATACTTGTCACATAAGCACATGCGGAGTGATTACACAGTACAAATTTTAAAACCTTAAATATAGCAAAATAAGAGTTTAACTGAAAATTTATGCTATATTACTTAAAAACCAAAACCAAACTAAAGCAAAACAGCCACACACAGCATCTCACTAGGCCTGGTGGTACAAGATTACAACCCCAACTATTCAGGAGTTTATAGTAGAAAATTCCACGTTTTTGGCAGACTCCGGGACCAGCGGAGGATCCCTGCCTTCAGCAGCTCTCTGCTCCCAGGCCCCCGGAGGGGGAGTTCTGCCCCTGGTCGGAAGTGGGCACTCCTGAGGCAGCAGAGCGGAGGAGACCACCACCTGCCCACCCCTGCCCACATCCCTGGCCCAGGAGGAACTGTACACGCCTCTGGGCACCAGAGGTGAGGGGCCCAGGAGCAGCAGATCCACTGCGTCCGAGACACCGCACCTGAAGGACCGACCGCGAGCAAACAGTTCTCTGCACCCAAATCCCAGTGGGAGGAGAGCTGTCCTTCAGAGAGGCGGACACGCCTGGGAAACCAGAAGAGACTGCACTGCACACAGTACCGACCCCAGAGGAAAACAAAAGCTATCTGGAACCCCAGGCACTGGAACCCCTCCCAGGAAGGGCTTGAGCGAGATCTTCCTGGCTGAGGCGTGGAGAGCTCATAGGCCACTCCCCACTAGCAAACCTGAGCCTGGGGACCACAGGTAAGACAAACTTTTCTGCTACAAACGACTTGCCTGGTGAACTCAAGACACAGGCTCACAGGAACAGCTGAAGACCTGTAGAGAAGAAAAACTACGCGCCCGAAAGCAGAACACTCTGTCCCCATAACTGGCTGAAAGAAAACAGGAAAACAGGGCTACAGCACTCCTGAAACACAGACTTATAAGACAGTCAGCCACTGTCAGAAAAATAGCAGAACAAAGTAACACTAGAGATAATCTGATGGCGAGAGGCAAGCGCAGGAACCCAAGCAACAGAAACCAAGACTTACATGGCATCATCGAGCCCACCTCCCCACCAAAGCAAACACGGAATATCCAAACACACCAGAAAAGCAAGATCTAGTTTCAAAATCATATTTGATCATGATGTTGGAGGACTTCAAGAAAGACATGAAGAACTCCCTTAGAGAAACACAGGAAAACATAAATAAACAAGTAGAAGCCTACAGAGAGGAATTAAAAAATTCCTAAAAAGAATTCCAGGAAAATATAAATAAACAAGTAGAAGCCCATAGAGAGGAGTCACAAAAAATCCCTAAAAGAATTCCAGGAAAACATAAATAAACAAGTAGAAGCCCATAGAGAGGAGTCACAAAATCCCTGAAAGAATTCCAGGAAAACACAATCAAACAGTTGAAGGAATTAAAAAATGGAAATAGAAGCAATCAAGAAAGAACACATGAAACAACCCTGGATATAGAAACCAAAGAAGAGACAAGGAGCTGTAGATACAAGCTTCACCAACAGAATACAAGAGATGGAAGAGAGAATCTCAGGAGCAGAAGATTCCATAGAAATCATTGACTCAACTGTCAAAGATAACAAAGCGGAAAAAGTTACTGGTCCAAAACATACAGGAAATCCAGGACTCAATGAGAAGATCAAACCTAAGGATAATAGGTATAGAAGAGAGTGAAGACTCCCAGCTCAAAGGACCAGTAAATATCTTCAACAAAATCATAGAAGAAAACTTCCCTAACCTAAAAAGAGATACCCATAGGCATACAAGAAGCCTACAGAACTCCAAATAGATTGGACCAGAAAAGAAAACACCTCCCCGTCACATAATAGTCAAAACACCAAACGCACAAAATAAAGAAAGAATATTAAAAGCAGTAAGGGAAAAAGGTCAAGTAACATATAAAGGCAGACCTATCAGAATCACACCAGACTTTTAGCCAGAAACTATGAAGGCCAGAAGATCCTGGACTGATGTCACAGACCCTAAGAGAACACAAATGCCAGCCCAGGTTACTGTATCCTGCAAAACTCTCCAATCAACATAGATGGAGAAACCAAGATATTCCATGACAAAACCAAATTTACAATATCTTTCTACAAATCCAGCACTACAAAGGATAATAAAAGGTAAAGCCCAACATAAGGAGGCAAGCTATACCCAAGAAGAGGCAAGAAACTGATCGTCTTGGCAACAAAACAAAGAGAAGAAAAGCACACAAACATAACCTCACATCCAAATATGAATACAACCGGAAGCAATAATCACTATTCCTTAATATCTCTCAACATCAATGGCCTCAACTCCCCAATAAAAAGACATAGATTAACAAACTGGATACGCAACGAGGACCCTGCATTCTGCTGCCTACAGGAAACACACCTCAGAGACAAAGACAGACACTACCTCAGAGTGAAAGGCTGGAAAACGACTTTCCAAGCAAATGGTCAGAAGAAGCAAGCTGGAGTAGCCATTCTAATATCAGATAAAATCAATTTTCAACTAAAAGTCATCAAAAAAGATAAGGAAGGACACTTCATATTCATCAAAGGAAAAATCCACCAAGATGAACTCTCAATCCTAAATATCTATGCCCCAAATACAAGGGCACCTACACGTAAAAAAGAAACCTTTACTAAAGCTCAAAAAACACACATTGCACCTCACACAATAATAGTAGGAGATTTCAACACCCCACCTCATCAATGGACAGATCATGGAAACAGAAATTAAACAGAGACGTAGACAGACTAAGAGAACTCATGAGCCAAATGGACTTAACGGATATTTATAGAACGTTCTACCCTAAAGCAAAAGGATATACGTTCTTCTCAGCTCCTCATGGTACTTTCTCCAAAATTGACCATATAATTGGTCAAAAAACGGGCCTCAACAGGTACAGAAAGATAGAAATAATCCCATGCGTGCTATCGGACCACCACGGCCTAAAACTGGTCTTCAATAACAATAAGGGAAGAATGCCCACATATACGTGGAAATTGAACAATGCTCTACTCAATGATAACCTGGTCAAGGAAGAAATAAAGAAAGAAATTAAAGACTTTTTAGAATTTAATGAAAATGAAGATACAACATACCCAAACTTATGGGACACAATGAAAGCTGCGCTAAGAGGAAAACTCATAGCGCTGAGTGCCTGCAGAAGGAAACAGGAAAGAGCATATGTCAGCAGCTTGACAGCACACCTAAAAGCTCTAGAACAAAAAGAAGCAAATACACCCAGGAGGAGTAGAAGGCAGGAAATAATCAAACTCAGAGCCGAATCAACCAAGTAGAAACAAAAAGGACCATAGAAAGAATCAACAGAACCAAAAGTTGGTTCTTTGAGAAAATCAACAAGATAGATAAACCCTTAGCCAGACTAACGAGAGGACACAGAGAGTGTGTCCAAATTAACAAAATCAGAAATGAAAAGGGAGACATAACTACAGATTCAGAGGAAATTCAAAAAATCATCAGATCTTACTATAAAAGCCTATATTCAATAAAACTTGACAATCTGCAGGAAATGGACAATTTCCTAGACAGATACCAGGTACCAAAGTTAAATCAGGAACAGATAAACCAGTTAAACAACCCCATAACTCCTAAGGAAATAGAAGAAGTCATTAAAGGTCTCCCAACCAAAAAGAGCCCAGGTCCAGACGGGTTTAGTGCAGAATTCTATCAGACCTTCATAGAAGACCTCGTACCAATATTATCCAAACTATTCCACAAAATTGAAACAGATGGAGCACTACCGAATTCCTTCTATGAAGCCACAATTACTCTTATACCTAAACCACACAAAGACCCAACAAAGAAAGAGAACTTCAGACCAATTTCCTTAATGAATATCGACACAAAGATACTCAATAAAAAATTCTGGCAAACTGAATCCAAGAGCACATCAAAACAATCATCCACCATGATCAAGTAGCCTTCATCCCACGCATGCAGGGATGGTTTAATATACAGAAAACCATCAACGTGATCCATTATATAAACAAACTGAAAGAACAAAACCACATGATCATTTCATTATATGCTGAGAAAGCATTTGACAAAAATTCAACACCCCTTCATGATAAAAGTCCTGGAAAGAAAGGAATTCAAGGCCCATACCTAAACATAGTAAAGCTATATACAGCAAAACCAGTTGCTAACATTAAACTAAATGAGAGAAACTTGAAGCAATCCCACTAAAATCAGGGACTAGACAAGGCTGCCCACTCTCCCCCTACTTATTCAATATAGTTCTTGAAGTTCTAGCCAGAGCAATAAGACAACAAAAGGAGGTCAAGGGGATACAGATCGGAAAAGAAGAAGTCAAAATATCACTATTTGCAGATGATATGATAGTATATTTAAGTGATCCCAAAAATTCCACCAGAGAACTACTAAAGCTGATAAACAACTTCAGCAAAGTGGCTGGGTATAAAATTAACTCAAATAAATCAGTAGCCTTCCTCTACACAAAAGAGAAACAGGCCGAGAAAGAAATTAGGGAAATGACACCCTTCATAATAGATCCAAATAATATAAAGTACCTCGGTGTGACTTTAACCAAGCAAGGGAAAGATCTGTACAATAAGAACTTCAAGACTCTGAAGAAAGAAATTGAAGAAGATCTCAGAAGATGGAAAGATCTCCCATGCTCATGGATTGGCAGGATTAATATAGTAAAAATGGCCATTCTACCAAAAGCGATCTATAGATTCAATGCAATCCCCATCAAAATACCAATCCAATTCTTCAAAGAGTTAGACAGAACAATTTGTAAATTCATCTGGAATAACAAAAACCCAGGATAGCTAAAACTATCCTCAACAATAAAAGGACTTCAGGGGGAATCACTATCCCAGATCTCAAGCAGCATTACAGAGCAATAGTGAAAAAACTGCATGGTATTGGTACAGAGACAGACAGATAGACCAATGGAACAGAATTGAAGACCCAGAAATGAACCACACACCTATGGGCACTTGATTTTTGACAAAGGAGCCAAAACCATCCAATGGAAAAAGATAGCATTTTCAGCAAATGGTGCTGGTTCAACTGGAGGTCAACATGTAGAAGAATGCAGATCGATCCATGCTTATCACCCTGTACAAAGCTTAAGTCCAAGTGGGATCAAGGACCTCCACATCAAACCAGATACACTCAAACTAATAGAAGAAAAACTAGGGAAGCATTTGAACACATGGGCACTGGAAAAATTTCCTGAACAAAACACCCATGGCTTATGCTCTAAGATCAAGAATCGACAAATGGGATCTCATAAAACTGCAAAGCTTCTGTAAGGCAAAGGACACTGTGGTTAGGACAAAACGGCAACCAACAGATTGGGAAAAGATCTTTACCAATCCTACAACAGATAGAGGGCTTATATCCAAAATATACAAAGAACTGAAGAAGTTAGACAGCAGGGAGGCAAATAACCCTATTAAAAATGGGGTTCAGAGCTAAACAGAGAATTCACAGCTGAGGAATGCCGAATGGCTGAGAAACACCTAAAGAAATGTTCAACATCGTTAGTCATAAGGGAAATGCAAATCAAAACAACCCTGAGATTTCACCTCACACCAGTGAGAATGGCTAAGATCAAAAACTCAGGTGACAGCAAATGCTGGCGAGGATGTGGAGAAAGGGGAACACTCCTCCATTGTTGGTGGGGTTGCAGACTGCTGCAACCATTCTGGAAATCAGTCTGGAGGTTCCTCAGAAAATTGGACATTGAACTGCCTGAGGATCCAGCTATACCTCTCCTGGGCATATACCCAAAAGATGCCCCAACATATAAAAAAAAAAAAGACACGTGCTCCACTATGTTCATCGTAGCCTTATTTATAATAGCCAGAAGCTGGAAAGAACCCAGATGCCCTTCAACAGAGGAATGGATACAGAAAATGTGGTACATCTACACAATGGAATATTACTCAGCTATCAAAAACAATGACTTTGTGAAATTGTGAGGCAAATGGTTGAACTGGAAACTATCATCCTGAGTGAGCTAACCTAATCACAGAAAGACATACATGGTATGTACTCATTGATAAGTGGCTATTAGCCCAAATGCTTGAATTACCCTAGATGCCTAGAACAAATGAAACTCAAGACGGATGATCAAAATGTGAATGCAGATCGCCATGAGAGACACAGCCAGAATACAGCAAATACAGAGGCGTATGCCAGCAGGAAACCACTGAACTGAGAACAGGACCCCTGTTGAACAATCAGAGAAAGAACTGGAAGAGCTTGAAGGAGCTCGAGACCCCATATGTACAGCAATGCCAACCAACCAGAGTTTCCAGGGACTAAGCCACTACCCAAAGACTATACATGGACTGACCCTGACTCTGACCTCGTAGGTTGCAAATGAATATCCTAGTAAGAGCACCAGTGGAAGGGGGGAAGCCCTGGGTCCTGCTAAGACTGAACCCCTAGTGAACTAGACTGTTGGGGAGAGGGCAGCAATGGGGGAGGGGTGGAGGGGAACACCCATAAGGAAGGGGAGGGGAGGGGATGTTTGCCCGAAAACGGGGAAAGGGAATAACATTCAAAATGTATATAAGAAATACTCAAGTTAATAAAAAAAAAAAAAAAAAAAAAAAAAAAAAAAAAAAAAGGAGATACGCCATTAGAGGTAAAAAAAAAAAAAAAAAAAAAAGAAAAGCAAATGAATATGTGAAGATTTAGATAACACATTGTATATATTAATAAAGAAATACTATTCATAAATAAAAATGGATGATACAATAATGTATAGATCATGGAAGATTCAAAGATGTGCTTGAAAGTCCCAGAGTAGACTGATTCCATTTCCACACTGATCAAGAAGTGCAGACGTATCAACCCAGAACAGAGATAACTGCTTGATATTGTAGGTGTGAATGTCTGGGATGGAGTCAGGGTCTTTTCCAAGTTCATGCAATACTGTGCCTCATTTTCAGTGATGGTTATGTGGGCATTTGACTGGTCAACATTTACCAAACTGGATATTGTACTCTGTATATTTGTTAATATATACATATTTTAGATATATATTTTGATACCTATATATATATGAATGAATATATATAAACAAAATATAAAAAAGCAAAACAAAATATGAAAAACAGACAAGAAAATTAAATTTCAATGCAAATAAAAGGGTTTGAAGTTCAAAAAAAAAAAAAAAAAAAAAAAGAAAATTCATAAGTTCAAATCCTGCCTGGATGACCATGACTTCAAGGCCAACCTGGGCAATTTAGTGAGCCCTTGCTTCAAAATATAAAGAGAGGGACAAGGATGTGGCCTGCAGTAGAACACTTGTCTAAGATTGTGAGACTTTCAGTTCAATACCCAGTACAACCAATAAATAATAAAACAATAATCAATAACAAAAGCAAGAGCTGTCTGAGTTTATCCTCAACTTTTTTTGTTGTTGTTGTTTAGTTTTGATTTTTGGTTTTGGCTGTGGCTTTGGTTTTGGTTTTGGACACATGGCTTCTCTGTGTAGACCTGGCTGTCCCAAATTCACTGTGTAGACTAGGCTACCCATCAAATTTGGGAATCTGCCTGCCTCCCTAACTTTTTGAGTGCTGGGATTAAAGAGGAGGCATAATGATCAGCTTTTATTTCCCACTGTTTTTTAAAGAGTTAAATGTAAATGTTTTATGTCCTTTTTCTTATTGTTCTAAAATAACAATTATATCACAGTGATTTACTATATATTATCTTGATGAATGAATTTTTTTCTATTCTTACCTAAAAATAAGCTCAATCAATCTAGTAAACTATTCCATTTTCATACAAGCTGCACGATATCCAATGGTGATTTTTTTCAATGTGTTTATGTGTTCCCAATGTTGGGGACTGAAGAGATAGATAGGGATTAAGAGCACTTGCTATTCTTGCAAAGGTCCAGATAGGCTCCAGAACTCACATTGCCTAGTTCACAACAAAGTGCAGCTCCAGCTTTAAGGAGTCTGACTGCTACTTCAGAAGGTCAAGGGAACAGGCATGCATGATATCACACACACACACACACACACACACACACACACACAGAGAGAGAGAGAGAGAGAGAGAGAGAGAGAGAGAGAGACATATACATGCAAATAACTAAAAGAAAAATAGCTATAAAACATTAGTAAGTGAAATTAAACCTTTGCAAGGTTGAAAAGGTCCTTACATATAAATGAAGTTGAAATAAAGTCATCTTGGGATCATAGAAGTTCAACTAATAAAATCATTCTTCTATGGATATTACTGATGTGAAGGGAAGTAGTATCTTCCATGTGAATTATATCACTGATGTAAGGTTTCATTTGATGTTACTTTTTTTATTGGATATTTTCTTTATTTACATTTCAAATGTTATCCCCTTTCCAGGTTTCCCCTCTGGAAACCCCCTATCCCACCACCACCCACTGCTTCCATGAAGGTGCTCCCCTATTCACCCACCCACCCACCCACTCCCCCACCTCCCCTCCCCTGGCGTTCCCCACCCTGGGGCATCAAGCCTTCCTAAGACCAAGGGCCTCTCCTCCCACTGATGCCCCACAAGGCCATCCTCTGCTACATATGCGGCTGGAGCCATGAGTCACTCCATGTCTACTCTTTGGTTGGTGGTTTAGTCCCTGGGAACTCTGGGAGATATGATTGGTTGATATTGTTGTTATTCTTATGGGGTTGCAAAGCCCTTCAGCTCCTTCAGTCCTGTCTCTAACTCCTCTATTGGGCACCCCATTCTCAGTCCAATGGTTGTCTGTGAGCATCTGCCTCTGTATTTGTCAGGCTCCAGCAGAGCCTCTCGGCAGACAACTATATCAGTCTCCTGTCAGCATGCACTTCTTGGCATCAGCAATAGTTTCTGGGTTTGGTGTTTGTATATGGGATGAATCCCCAGATGGGCAGTCTCCCCAGTTTTAAAGCCAAAAATAAGACTAGATAGTCTCAATATTCCACTTATCTAAAATGTATCTTAGGGAATCAGAAAGAAGTGGCTCAAACCTGGAATTTACTTTTCTAAACCTGTAGGCAGTCTGTTGACATTCTCAGGGTAGGTATTAATCAGAATGGGTTAGGGCACACTTCTTCATGCTACTAACATACTGTTAACACCTGGATAGTGACATCACAGCCCAAACTCACAGTAGTGGCCCCATTTTGTAAGTCTCAAGTGTTGGACTTACATGAAAGTATCAGGGCCCTTCTAAGAGAGAGCGGAGGGAGTGTGCTCACTTGTCTTCCCCCTCTTCTACAACAAGAGGACACGCCAAGAAGGAATAGATGCCCAGTCAACACCAAATCTTCAGCCTGGACTTCCCAGGTATGGACTCACCAAACCACATAAAATGACCTGATGTTTCAGCTGAGTCACACAGAAGATATTTTGTTACAGACCCAGGAACAGGCTAAACACACACATTAGAAACAGGTGGCTTTGAAGAACTATTTGAAATGAAGGTTGGTGAGGTTGAGTTGTTGATCTGGTAACATAGGTAGATTATGTCCTTCAGCTAACATGTTTTCAAGCCTCTCTTTCTTAATTATTTATTGATGTTCATAAGCCTCTGTCATTTCTTAGAGCGTTGTCCATGTTACAAAGTCCTCTACAGTTTGGTTGTGTTTGGTTTTGTTTTCCTTCTATACATTAAACATCCCTTCAATCCAATGAATGGAAGTACTATGGTCACAGCCCCTACACATTACTTGGCTGTAATCTAACACAAAGAATTTGGGGTGAGGCACATGATTAGACAGGTGTTGACTGAGACTTGGAAAGCCACTTGGAACAAACTATTAAAGATATAAATACCTAAAAATATCAGACAAAGCAAAACAAACAGAAAATCTTAGATCCTCAACATGTTTCCCGGTGCAACTGACACCTTTCACCAGGAGGTGGCAGCAACCAAGGCAGGAGCTTCCAAGTGAATCCTAGGCGAATAAATACACTAAGATGCCCAGATCCTTCTGGGTTCTGGAATCGCTACAGCCATGTCACAGGTGAGGAGGTCATCAGAGGACACTTCTTCACTGAACGAATCCCAGGATTCGTTTGCTGACACTCCAGAAAGGATCTGACAAAAGGTCTCTAGAATTTCTGCCCAGTTTACAGCAGAGGAAACAAAGCCAAAGCACGGTGACAAAGGGAATAGATAAAGCTAAATGAGTATTTAAGCCACAAGTCACAGAATAGGGCAAGACACAAATGTTACTTAAAATCAAAGTAGCTGATATTTTTCCAGTGTTAATGAACTAACCTGAGCTTCTGGGTCACGCCAGTGATTAAAGTAATGGTGACCCAGATGGCTCAGTGCTGCAAAGGACTTACTTTTCAAACCTGGCACCCTGAGTTCGATCCTCTAAACTAGTGGTTCTCAACCTCCCTCATGCTAAGACCCTTTAATACAGTTCCTTGTGTTGTGGTAACCCCAAAA
Source organism: Rattus rattus (assembly GCF_011064425.1). Lineage (NCBI taxonomy): Eukaryota > Metazoa > Chordata > Mammalia > Rodentia > Muridae > Rattus > Rattus rattus. The sequence goes on from NC_046170.1 coordinate 22,554,242, forward strand.
CATAAAATCACTTTTGTGACTATTTCATAACTGTAATGTTGTTACTGTTATGAAGCATTATGTAAATAACTATTTTCTGACGGTCTCAGGTGGCCCCTGAGAAAGAGTCATTGCACTCCCCCTAAAGGGGTCTCAGCCCACAGGTTGAGAAACACTGCCCTCAGTTTTCCTCTGAAACTTCATAAGCCAGCCCTCCGCTGTCTGCTCTGTTCTCAAAATTCTTACCTTGCAAGCTCCTACAGAAGAGTCCATTGAACTCTCAGCAATCAATTACTTTTCTAGTCGGAAGTTACAAATTCCATAATCTGGCCAGGCAGTGATGGCTCATGCCTTTAATCCCAGCACACAAGGGGCAGAGACAGACAAATCTCTAAGTTTGAGACATGCCTGGCCTACAGAGTGAGTTCCAGGACAGCCAGAGCTACACAGAGAAACCCTGTATCCAAAAACAAAAACGAAATAAAAATAAAAATAAAAAAGTCCAAAATCCTTCCCAAAACAACATGATTAAGTGTATCATAGCAATACCCCACTTTTGGTACCAACTTCTGTCCTAGTTAGGGTTACCATTGTTGTGATGAAACACCATAACTAGCGAAGCAACTTGAGGAAGAAAAGGGTTTATTTCAGCTTATACTTCCAGGTAACAGTCCATCACTGAGGGAAGTCAAACCAGGAACTCAAACAGGACAGGAACCAGAGGCAGGAGCTGATGCAGAGCCCAAGGAAGAGTGCTTCTTACTGGCTTGCTTTACGTTTCTTATAGAACTTTTCTCTAGCAATATCACTGGCCCAGCACTGCCCTCAAAAAATTTTTTTGGTTAGGGTTCACTCATAAACAAGGCCATAGGGAATAGTAGTCAATAAAAGAGACCACAGCCATATGCCAGGCTCTAGAAAACTGGAGAGATATGTGGGAATGTGGGTGGGCAGCTCTGACTGGATACCATTGTGCTTTTCCCTGCCCAGAAATGAGCTACTCTATCCCAGTCACTAGAGTGCTCAGTTCTGGGTAATAATTTATACAGGGCTGCTCTGTAATGACTAACAAAACCAGGTATCTCTTAAGGACTTGTTGACCTTTTGCTGGAGCTCCTAGTGGCCTGCAGGTGAGGTACGAAGAAGATAATGTGCTATGAGGCCTTAACATCTGCCTTTGTTGATGGAAAACCTGCTTATGGTGGTAAGAAAGGATGAGATGGTCTGTTTATTACTAGATAGAGGGAAAGTAAGAAAGAACTGGAAGAAATAAAACAATTTTCCTGCCCGGGTATGCATAGCTTAATACCCACCTGTCTGGTGTCTGCTTGAAGAACCCCGGCAGCCCCCCATTTTCCAACAGTGTGACATTTGGCTCTAAGGCCTCTTTCCATCCTTCTGCTAGCACCAAGAGTGATCTAAATTTTAATTGAGTCCAGGTCTCTGGTTTCTCCCAGTAGATTCAAACTCCACAACAGATACATCCACACCAAATAACCAGAGGGGATTTCTGCAACTTCTCTACATGTTCAACCATCGATGGGTAGGCTGCATGGTGACAATATATCCCATATGCCAGGCAATCGAGTCAGCCTGAACCAGGCAAGCATAAGTAAAGGAAGGTGCGGTGAACCTGCTGAACTACGTATCTCTGTAGCAAGGCAAGTTATTTGGGTCATTCTCTAGGCAGGAAAGCCATGTCAATTTCCTAGGGTCAGGAAAAAAGGAAAGAGAAAGAGTGCAGGCCTGGGATTTAGCACGGGGCTGTTTGGTCCTCTTTACCAAGACAGCTAACCAATGGTACTGGATGAGGAAGTAATGGCTTTCCTAGTAAAGAAAAACCACTTCAAGAATTTTATTGAGTATCTTTGCATCGATATTCATAAGGGAAATTGGTCTGAAGTTCTCTTTCTTTGTTGGATCTAATACAAGAGCACATCAAGACAACCATCCATCATGATCAAGTAAGCTTCATTCCAGGGATACAGGGATGGTTTAATATACGGAAAACCATTAACGTGATCCATTATATAAACAAACTGAAAGAACAAAACCACATGATCATTTCATTAGATGCTGAGAAAGCATTTGACAAAATTCAACACCCCTTCATGATAAAAGTCCTGGAAAGAATAGGAATTCAAGGCCCATACCTAAACATAGTTAAAGCCATATACAGCAAACCAGTAGCTAATATTAAACTAAGTGGAGAGAAACTTGAAGCAATCCCACTAAATTCAGGGACTAGACAAGGCTGCCCACTCTCGCCCTACTTATTCAATATAGTTCTTGAAGTTCTAGCCAGAGCAATCAGACAAAAAAAGGAGATCAAAGGGATACAGTTTGGAAAGGAAGAAGTCAAAATATCACTATTTGCAGACGATATGATTGTATATTTAAGTGATCCCAAAAGTTCCACCAGAGAACTACCAAACCTGATAAACACCTTCAATACAATTGTATTGCTCCAAACAATACAACAGTCCAGGTCTCCCCTTGAAGCCCTTCAGTAATTTCCCTCTGTAGTTGGTTCACATTCGACTACGGCCCTGAACATGTCTGTGAACTTCAGGTTCTTTGCAGCCTGAATGGATTTACATGCTTAAACAGTGAGGTAAGATTTTTTTTTTTCCCTCTGAGTGAACTTTTAGGGCAGAAATTGCTAATTTACTCTCTTATCCATAAACATCATTGGACATGCATACAGTTAAAATCAGATGTATCCTGGGAAACGCTTATATGACGAATGTAACACAAGTCTATCAATCAAGATAGAGAACCATCCTCCTGGCTTGGCTTTACGGAAGCCTCAAACAGGTGAGGCTCGTGTGCACCTTTGCTCAAGCAACTCTCTCCTCACTGTCAATCTGTCCTGTACTGTCTCTTTAAATAAGACTTCTTATTGTTTTGATATTTGTGTTTTTTCCAATTCTATTTTATTTTAATTTTTTTATTCACTTTACATCACAGCTCCGCTCCCTTCTCTCTTCACATTCCCACCCTTACAAATCCCTTCTCCCAATGCCTCCACACTTTCACTCTCCATGGGTACCACCCCGCCCTGGGGCTTCTAGTCCAGCATATTTAGCCACTTCCTCTCCCACTGAGGCCCAACCAGGCAGTCCAGGAAGGAGGAAAGGATCCAATAGCAGGAACAGAGACTGAGACAGCCCCTTTCCACTTGTTAGAGGAACCACATGAGGACCAAGCTGCACATTTGCTACAGATGAATAAAGGATCTGGGTCCAGCTCCTGCATGCTCCCTGGTTGCTGGCCCAGGCTCTGTGAGCTCCTATGGTCCTGGTTAATTGACTCTGTCTTCTCGTTTCCTAGACCCTTGTGTCTTGTCCATTTCTATCCCCACTCTTCCACAAGACTTCCTGGGCTCAGCCTGGCGTTTGTGGATCTCTGCATCTGCCTCCATCCCTGCTGTCTCAGGAGACAGTTATGCTAGGCTCCTATCTCAAGCATAGCACAGTATCATTAATGGCGTCAGGGGTTGGCTCTCCCACATGGGATCAGTCTCAAGTTCGCAGTCATTGGTTAGTTGTTCCTCCATCTCTGCTCCATCTTTATTCCTGCACATTTCATGATGCAAAGAAAATTTTGGGTTGAATTTCAACCCATTTTGTGGGTGGACTGATGTCTCCTCCCTCTTCTGGACATACTCCTGACTAAGGAGTATTCCCTACTTTCTGTTTTATTAGATTTAGTGTATCCCATTTTAGGTTGAGGTCTTTGATCTACTTGGACTGGAATTTTGTGCACGTGATAGATATGGATTTATTTTCATTCTTCTACATGATGACATCCAGTAAACCCAGCACCATTTGTTGAAGATGTCTTCTCTTTTCCCATTGTATGCTTTTGCCTTCTTAATCAAATATCCAGTGTCTGTAGGTGTGTGGATTTATTTCCGGGTTTTGTTTGATTCTATTGATCACCATGTCTGTTCCTATACCAATACCATGTAGTTTTTTTTATTACTATTGCTCTGTAGTACAGTTTGAGGTTAGGGATGGCAATACTTCTAGAAGTTCTTTTATTTTTCAGGATTATTCTGGGCATCCTAGATTTTTTTTCTTTTTCCATATGAAGTTGAGAATTGCTCTTTCAAGGTCTGTAAAGAATTGCATTGGAATTTCAATGGGAATTGCCTTGAATCTGTTTAAGATGGCCATTTTCACGATGTTAATCCTACCCTAATCCTGTGAGCATGAGGTCTTTCTATCTTCTGATACCTTCCTTAATTTCTGTCCTCAGAGACCTGAAGTTCTAGGCATGCATGTATTTCCACTTGCTTAGTTAGAGTTACCCAAAGACATTTTAAATCATTCTATTTTAAAAGTGCTGCTTCCCTAAATTCTTTCTTGACCCATTAATCATTTATGTATACTATCACATCATTCAAGAATAGTGATACTTTGATTTCTTCCTTTCCAATTTATATTTTCTTGATCTCCTTTAGTTGTTTTATTGATGTAGTTAGAACTTTAGGAGCTATATTGGCTAAATACAGAGAGAGTGGGCAGCCTTTTCTTGTCCCTGATTTTAGTGGAATTGATTTAAACTTCTTCCCATTAAATTTGATTTGGTTTATTGGCCTGCTGTATATTGTTTTTATTGTGTTTAGACATTTGCCTTGTATCTCTGATCTCTCTAAGACTTTTAACTTCATGTTAAAAGAAGTGCTGGACTTTTTCAAAGACCTTTTCAAAATCTAATGAGATGATCATATTTTTTTCAGTTTGTTTTTATATGGTAGGTTAAATTGATGGATTTTCATATATTTAGCTTTCTCTGCATCCCTAGGATGAAGCCTACTTGATCATGGTGGATGATTGTGTGTGTGCGTGTGTGTGTGTGTGTGTGTGTGTGTGTGTGTGTGTGTTCCTGAGAGTATTTTATTGAGGTTTTTTGAATCTATGTTCATAAGAGAAACTGTCTGAAATTATCTTTCTTTGTAGAGTCTTTGTGTGGTTTAGGTGTCAGGGTGACTACAGCCTCATTAAGTGAGTTTGACAGTGTTTCCTCTGTTTCTATTTTATGGAATTGTTTAAGGAGTATTGGTATTACCTCTTCTTTGAAAGTCTGATAGAATTCTGCACTAAAACCAGCTGGTCCTGAGTTTTTTTGATTGGGAGACTTTTTTTTAATTTATTTATTTTATATGTGTGAGTACACTGTAGCTGTCTTTAGACACACCAGAAAAGGGCATAAGATTCCATTACAGATGGTTGTGATCCAGCATTTGGTTGCTGGGAATTGAACTCAAGACATCTGGAAGAACAGTCAGTGCTCTTAACCACTGAGCAGGACCAGGACCTCTTTATTAAATATTAAGTACTGACCAAGAGATGGACTTTAGTTAGGGCCATACCCTAGAATTTCTCAGCTGAAATGACCAGGTATTGCATGTTGCAAGAGTTTATAAGGACACAACTAGAGGCCACTGTACTTTCCCATGAGACTTTGCTCTTAAACATTGAGTCATCTCTCCAGCCCTGGTTGGGAGACTTTTAATGCCTGCTTTTATTTTCTTAGAGCTTATACTTTCCCTGATCTTGATTTAACTTTGGTAATTGGTATCTGTCTAGAAAATCGTCTAACTCATTAAGATTTTCCAATTTTGTGGAGTACAGGTTTTTTATGTAAAACCTAATGATTCTTTGAATCTCCTGTTTGTTGTTATGTCTCCCTTTTCATTTTTTATTTTATTTATTTGGATACTCTCTCTATCTTTTAGTTAGGTAGGCCAAGGATTTTTCTAGCTTGCTAATTTTCTCAAAGAACCAGCTATGGGTTTCTTGATTTTTTTTTTTGTATTGTTCTCTTTGTTTCTAACTGATTGATTACAGCCATGATTTTGATTATTTCCTGCCTTTTACTTCTCTTGACTGTGTTTGCTTTTTGTTTTTCTAGAACTTTCAAATGTACTTCTAAATCACTGGTAAGTTTCTAATTTTTTTATGGAAGTATTGAGTGTTATGAAGTTTCCTCTTAGTGTTGTTTTTCATTGTGTCCCATAAATTAGAGTATGTTGCACCCTTCATGTTCATTAAATTCTAGATAGTCTTTAACTTCTTTCTTTACTTCTCTCCTGACCCAGTGGTCATTTAGTAGAGAGAGTTGTTCATTTTCCATGACTTTGAAGCATTGCTGATGTTTCTGTTGTTGTGGGAAGTCCAGCTTTAATCCATGGTAGTCTGATAAAAACAAGAAGTTATTTCAATTTTCTTGTATCTGTTGTGACTTGTTTTGTGACTGACTATATAGTCAATTTTAGAGAAGGCTCCATGAGGTGCTGAAAGAAGATATATTCTTTTGTGTTTGAGTGAAATATTCTGTAGATATCTGTCAGGTCCATTTGATTTATAATGTCACTTAATTTAATTATTTCACTGTTTACTTTTTTTTGTCTGGATGTCCTATTGATTGGTGAGAGTTGGGTGTTCAAGTCTCCCACCTTAATGTATGGGGTTTGGTGTGCAATTTAAGCTTTAGCAATGTTTCTTTTTACAGATGTGGGTACCCATATGTTTAGCATAAATGTTCAGAATTGAGATATCATTTTGTGGCTTTTTTCTTTGATGAGTATAAAGTATCCTTCCATGTCTCTCTTAATTAAAAGTTAAAAGTAAATCTGAACATTTATCTTATTAAATATTAGAATGACTTCTCCAGGTTGGTTCTTGGGTCTGTTTGTTAGAAAACATTTTTCTATTCCTTTAATGTGAAGTAATGACTATCTTCATGACTGAGGTGTCTTGTATGCACACCAAACCAAATGGTGGATTCTGTTTATGTGTTATTTTTATTGGGGAATTGAGTTCATCTCATGTCAAGAGATATTAATGACTAGTAATTGTTAATTCTTGTTGTTTTTGATGTTGGTGATATTGGTGTGTGTACACACGTGTGTGTGTGTGTGTGTGTGTGTGTGTGTGTGTGTGTGTGTGTGAGTGTATGTGTGTGTCCTTATTTTGTTTTTGCTGGTATGGAATTATGTATTTCCTATGTTTCTTGGGTGTAGTTACTTATCCTCCTTGGGTTTCAGTTTTTTCTTCTAGTATTTTCTGTAAAAATGGATTTATGGATAGATATCATTTAAATTTGGTTTTGTCTTGAAATATTTTTTTTCTCCAAGTGAGAGTTTTGCTGAATAAAGTTGTCTAGATTGGCATCTAAGGCTTTTTTAGAGGTTGCAAGATATCTTTCCAGGCCTTTCTAGTTTTTAGAGTCTCTGTTGAGAAGTTGATATAATTCTGATGGGTCTGCCTTTGTTGCCTGGCCTTTTCTCCTTGGAGTTTTTGATATTCTTTCTTTGTTCTCTAGATTTAATGATCTGATTGTTATGTGGTAGGAGAAAAAAAAGTCTTCTTTTCTGTTTCAGTCTAATTAGTGTTCTGTAAGCTTCTTGTGTATTTACATGCATCTCTTTTTTTGTTTTTTTCTTCTATGATTTTGTTTGATTGATCCTTGGAGTTGGGACTTTTTATCTATTCTTCTATTCCTCTTATCCTTAGGTTAGATCTTTTCATGACATCCTAAATTTCCTGGATGTTTTGTGTAAGGAATTTTTTAGATTTAACATTTTCTTTGACTGATGTATCAATTTCTTCTATCTTATCTTATACACCTGAGGATTTCTCTTCCATTTCCTATATCCTGTTGGTGATAGTTGTGTCCGTTGTTTCTGTTCTCTTCTCTTGGTTTTCTATCTCCAGGAGTCCCCCAGTTTGTGCTTTCTTTAGTGCTTCTATTTCCATTTTCAGGTCTTGAACGGTTTTATTTATTTATTTATTTATTTATTTATTTATTTATTATTTTCCTCTATATTCTTTTTATAGTTTACGGCACAGAAGATAGACAACATTAAAAACATGTACTTGCAAGTAGAACAACTCCTTTAGAAAAATATAGGGAATGGATGGAATCTACTATATGATAAAATACTACACATACCATTTAGTTGCTGTCAGTAAGAAATTTTCTTATTTTTTAAAAATCCAAATGCTGGCATTGTCCAGAAAATTTTAACAGGCTTATTTATAATTGTTATAAAGTTGAGCTGTTAAAATGTGTTCACTGAAACAGTTTGCTTGCATTAATGCTTTACATCTTGCATTTATATTAAAAATTCACACACAAATGAACGTGGAGAAACTGCCAATTCCTGATTCTGTCCCCTATGTTGTCACTGGCAATCATATACTTAGGTACCTTTGACCCCATAGAAAAAATATCTAACATTCAGAACTACTGATAACAGGAAGAAGAGAAAAAATAATTTTTAAGAATGAAATGTTTCCCCTCATAGTGGACTCTTAAGCATGATCTCCACCTATGCGGCTTGCTAGCTGGATATCTTTTGGCATAATTGTTACACGTTTGGCATGGATAGCACACAGATTGGTATCTTCAAAAAGGCCAACCAAATAGGCCTCACTTGCCTTCTGCAAAGCACCAGTAGCTGCACTCTGGAAGCACAGATCTGTTTTGAAGTCCTGAGCAATTTTTCTCACCAGACGCTGAAAGGGGAGCTTGCGAATCAGAAGTTCGGTGGACTTCTAATAGCATCTGATTTCGCAGAGTGCCACAGTACCAGGCCTGTAATGATGAGGTTTCTCCACCCCTCCAGTAGAGGGCGCACACTTGCAAGCAGCTTTTGTAGCCAGTTGTTTCCTGGGTGCTTTACCACCGGAGGAGAGGCGGTGCTTGGCATCAGCGCGACAGAAGCTGCAAACACAATTGAAAAATCCCTGTAATTTTTAAGGGATTTATAGGTTTCCTCTTTAAAGGCCTTTACCTGTTTGATTTTCTCTTCCTGTATTTTTAAAGGGATTTCTTCATTTCCTCTTTAAAGACTTCTGTCTTCATTAAAGATTGGATTTAAGGTCATTTTCATGTGCTTCAGTTGTTTGAGACTAACCAGGGCTTGCTGTGGTAGCTCTGCTCTGAAGGCGCCGTGTTGCCCTAGATTTTGTTGGTTGTGGGGTTTTTTTGTGAGACTTTAGCCATCTGGTTGTCCCTGGATGTTACCGTTGTAGCAGATATTAGGAGGGGGCCTAAGATGATCAGGCTTCTGGTCGGTATTCTTGGGCTGAACAGGGAGTGGTGCAAGTCTTCTAGCAGTTGTTTGTGCCCCTGAGGACACAAGAGGAAGGGAATTAGTGGGTGGGGTCGGTAGAGAGGGGACTGGACAGTGGAGGTCCAGGGAACAGCAGCCTGCTCATGGCAGCTAATCAAGAGCTGAGAATTCCGGGGGTAGGGGAAATTCCTTTTTTCAATTGTTTGTTTTGTCTTTTTAGAGCATGGTCTCACTGTGCAGCCCTGACTTGCCTGGACCTAACTATGTAGAGCAGGCTGGCCTCAAACTCACCGAGATCCTCCTGTTTCTGCCTCCCTAGCTCTGGGATTAAAGATGTGTCACACCGTGGCTGGCTGTTTTTTCAATTCTTTGAATAAGCAAGCACCTGAAAATGCCTGATCCAGACAGGCTTAATGACAAGTCCTATTGATGAAAAGTTGGACACTAAACTTCAGAGCAGCAACTGCTAGCATTGGGTGTCACACAGCCACAGCCTTCCTTCTTAACTGGTTGGGTTGTCTAAAGCCAACCTTCAGCTCTTCAGTCAAAACAAGAACCTGAACGATCCATATACATCAGCTGAGAGCAGAGCATTTTCAGTCCATCGCATATCTGTTAAGACAGGAGAAGCCAGCCCGCTGTGGTGGCCTTTAACCTCAGCATCTCAGAGGCAGGAGGCAGAGGTCAACCTGATCTACACAGTGACTTCCAGGACAGCTAGAAATTATATCTGATAAAATAAAAACAAAAATAAACAGACAAAAGTCAGAAAACCCTAATGAGAATAGTTAGTCGGTTACTCTTTGTGGATCACTGAAGCCCAAGGGGGGAAATTCAGAACTAGACATCAGTTCACTGGGGGAGAAACCGGAAGGTCACAGATGGGGGCTCTAGAGAAATGACTCTTACCACTTTAAGAGCACTTGTGGATCTTGCCCATACCCACGCACACTGTGCCTCACAAATACCTGCAATTCCAGTTCTAATGAATCTGGTGCCCTCTTCTGGCCTCTGTGCGTACTACATGCACAAATAAATAAATAAATAAATCCTTTTTTAAAAAAAAAGAGGAACACTGAGACAGATCGTTGGAGAATTTATTAAGAGAGTTATTACTGTCATGAAGAGACAAACAGACAAAAACAGCATGCCAGGGTCTCTGAATAGAGACAAATGGGAGTTTCTTCTTACATATTTATGAAGGTGGAAGTGGTTTCTCAACCAGCTTGATTCCAGGCAAGTGGGAAGGCAGAAGCAGGAAGAAGGATATATGGCCACCAATACCCACAGTGATGTAAATTTACTTTCAGACAACACCAGTTCCGGAGCACAAAAGTCACAGGATTTTCCTACAATCAGCCCCTCCCTATGAATAAAAGAATCAGAAACTACTGCAGAGTCCTGAACCAAAGGGAAACAAATGCACAGAAAACTTCAGACCAGGCAATAGGGTTGGAAGTTGGTATTTTGGGAAGCAGTTATAGAAGATGTCTGGTATTCCCAGTCCCTTAAGGTTGGGGTAGATGGTATTCATCACTTTATGAATTATTGATGTGTTGACATTTTAAGGAATGATTTCAAATAATTATGGTCTTAATAGGGAGGGAACAAAAGAGCTTAGACTCAGGAATTTTTTCTTTCTTTTCATCTTTATTAACTTGGGTTTTTCTTATTTACATTTCAATTGTTACAACCTATCACCATTTCCAGGGCAAACATCCCCCTAACCCCTCCCCCTCCCCATCCTTCCCTTATTACCGCCTCCCAACAACAATCACGTTCACTGGGGTTCAGGCTTGTCAGGACCAAGGGCTTACCTTTCCACTGGTGCTCTTACTAGGCTATTTATTGCTACCTATGAGGTTGGAGCCCAGGGTCGGTCCATGTATCATCTTTGAGTAGTGGCTTAGTCCCTGGAAGCTCTGGTCGGTAAACATTGTTGTTCATATGGGGTCTCAAGCTTCTTCAAGCTCTTTCAGTCCTTTCTCTGATTCCTTCAACAGGGGTCACGTTCTCAGTTCAGTGGATTAATGATGGCATTCGCCTATGTATTTGCTGTATTCTGGCTGTGCCTCTCACGGGAGATCTACATCCGGTTGCTGTCAGCCTGCACTTCTTTGCTTCATCCATCTTACCTAGTTTGGTGGCTGTATATGTATGGGCCTCATGTGGGGCAGGCTCTGAATGGGTGTTCCTTCTGCCTCTGTTCTAAACTTTGCCTCCCTATTCCCTCCCAAGGGTTTTCTTGTTCCCCTTTTAAAGAAGAGTGAAGCATCCCCATTTTGGTCATCCTTCTTGACTGTCATGTGTTCTGTGAATCTAGGGTAATTCAAGCATTTGGGGTAATATCCACTTATCAATGAGTGCATACCATGTGTGTTTTTCTGTGATTGGGTTACCTCACACAGGATGATATATTCCAGTTCCATCCATTTGCCTATGAGTTTCATAAAGTCATTGGTTTTGATAGCTGAGTAATATGCCATTGTGTACATGTACCACATTTTCTGTATCCATTACTCTGTTGAAGGGCATCTGGGTCCCTTCCAGCTTTTGGCTATTGTAAATAAGGCTGCTGTGAACATAGTGGAGCATGTGTCTTTGTTATATGTTGGGGCATCTTTTGGGTATATGCCCAAGAGAGGTATAGCTGGGTCCTCAGGTAGCTCAATGTCCAATTTTCTGAGGAACCTCCAGACTGATTTTCAGAATAGTTGTACCAAACTGCAATCCCACCAACAATGGATGAGTGTTCCTCTTTCTCCACATCCTTGCCAGTATTTGCTGTCACCTGAGTTTTTGATCTTAGCCATTCTCACTGGTGTGAGGTGAAATCTCAGGGTTGTTTTGATTTGCATTTCCCTTGTGACTGAAGATGTTGAACATTTCTTTAGGTGTTTCTCAGCCATTCGGCATTCCTCAGCTGTGAATTCTTTGTTTAGCTCTGAACCCCATTATTTGTCTCCCTGCAGTCTAACTTCTTGAGTTCTTTGTATATTTTGGATATAAGCCCTCTATCTGTTGTAAGATTGGTAAAGATCTTTTCCCAATCTGTTGGTTGCCGTTTTGTCCTAACCACAGTGTCCTTTGCCTTACGAAGCTTTGCAGTTTTATGAGATCCCATTTGTCGATTCTTGATCTTAGAGCATAAGCCATTGGTGTTTTGTTCAGGAAATTTTTTCCAGTGCCCATGTGTTCGAGATGCTGCCCTAGTTTTTCTTCTATTAGTTTGAGTGTATCTGGTTTGATGTGGAGGTCCTTGATCCACTTGGACTTAAGCTTTGTACAGGGTGAT